>NW_026622984.1:17500-23274 GCF_023065955.2 Ursus arctos | reverse complement strand
CGCGTTTCCTCATTTACTTTCGCAGTGCTCAGGATGTATGGTGTACAGAGAACAGTTTTCATCCGTGTGTGTGTGTGTGTGTGTGTGTGTGTGTGTGTGTGTGTGTGTGTTCTGGTGGTGGCGGGGGGGGGGATGTTGTGACTGTGGGATCAGGGATTCACACAGGTAAGAAGAAGGCAAAGAGAAAGGCTTGGAAAGGAAACCATTAAAAGCCCATGTTCAAATGGTGAAGGTGAATGTAATAAGAGTTCCCTTTAATCAAAGGAAGTCTTGCTGGAGGTTGCTTCTGCCCTCTCCTCCCTGGATAGGAGGGTGAGGTTTTTTTAAAGGTCCCTACGGGGCACAGAAAGCAGTAAAGCGCCATAGCACCTGGCTAGGATGCTGCTCTGCTGCCCTCTAATGTCGCATCCTCTGCTACTGTGGATGTTTTCCTCTGACTACTTCCTGTTTACAGGTGTTTATCTTTTTTTTTTCTTTCCATAATAAAGATTTTTATTTATTTGAGAAAGAGGGCGTGAGTGAGAGAGCACAAGCAGGGGGATCGGCAGAGGGAGGGAGAGAAGCAGACTCCCCACTGAGCAGGGAGCGTGATGGGGGGCTCTGTTCCAGGACCTTGGGGCTATGACCCGAGCCAAAGGCAGCTGCCCAACCAACCGACTGCACCACCCAGGCGCCCCAAGACAGGTGTATGTCTTGGATGCTTAATGCTGCTCCGCGTCTGTGGTTTGTGTGTTTGTTTTTTAAAGCTTTCTAATTTTAAGTAATCTCTATGCCCATCCAGCGTGGTGCTGGAACTCACGACCCCTGCGGATCAAGAGTCACCCGGTCCTCCTCCGACAGAGCCAGTCAGGTGCCCTGAAATACGTGTACTTGAAAGACGAAAAAAGGAAGAAAAAAAAAAAAACAAAAAACTTTTTTTCCTTTACACGCCAGAGGAAGTGCTACGCCTGGTTTTTCTTTTCTCCTTAATATCATGGAACATTTCATCATCAATTATTTACCTCTTCTCAAGCACCACCCACCCTCCCTTCCTCTCTTACCCCCCCCCCCCCCCCCCCCCCCGTGTCCTAGTGTTGGAATGCGCGGATGTCCCGGAGCTGGATTTGTTTAGTGAATGGCTATTTTAACTCCCTTCCTCCCCATTCCGCGCCTCCTCCTCCCCCCCCGCCCCCCCCCACCGTGTGTTTCCGGGTTATGGTCACAGATGCTGAAACCGAGATATATGTGTGTGTGTGTGTGTGTGTGTGTGTGTATAATATATATATAATATTAAATATATTAAATATATTTAATAAATATATAATATATATTTATATATAATAAATATATTATTTATTTATATATTATATAAATAAAAATATAATAAATATACAATAAAATAAATATATAATATATTTAAACATATTAAATGTATTTAATAAAAACGTTAAATATAAATATATTAATATATAATATTATATATATATATATATATATATATATTTAAATACTGGTTGATTTATTTATTTGACAGAGAGAGAGAGACAGCCAGTGAGAGAGGGAGGGAACACAAGCAGGGGGAGTGGGAGAGGAAGAAGCAGGCTGCCATCGGAGGAGCCTGATGCGGGGCTCAATCCCAGAACGCCTGGATCATGCCCTGAGCCGAAGGCAGACGCTCAACGACTGAGCCACCCAGGCGGTTTCGGGGGAAACCGATATTCTTATCGCCACACCTGCCTTTGCACGGATGTTCCCCCATGCCTGTTTGTTGTCCTTGGATGTCATCGTGGTACACGCAGAGAGGGATTCAGTGTGCACCTTTCTGGGGGCGTGTGTCAATCACCCCCTTTCTGCCCTCCTGAGCTTTCTTCGTATGCTTGAGAGAGACTTCCTCCCCTTGAAATGATAGAAGAAAAATGGTTCAACCGTTGTTGTTCTAGGAGTACTCACACGGTCTCTGTTTTCCGTTCCCTGCCTGCCCCCCGAAATTTGTCTTAAGTCCTCCCAGAGGCCCAGGGCACCGCCCGTGTGCCGCTGTGGGAAGCCCGCGTAATGCCGGCCGGGCCTCTGGGGCCTGCCGGTGTCTGCGGGGAATTTTATTTTATTTTTTTAAGATTTTATTTATTTATTTCACAGAGAGAGAGAGAGAGAGAGAGAGAGAGAGAGAGAGAGAGACAGACAGGCAGGCAGACAGGCAGACAGGCAGACAGACAGACAGCGAGAGAGGGAACACAAGCAGGGGGAGCGGGAGAGGGAGAAGTAGGCTTCCCGGTGAGCAGGGAGCCCGACGGGGAGCTGGAAACCAGGACCCTGGGATCGTGACCCGAGCTGAAGGCAGACGCTTAGCGACTGAGCCACCCACGCGCGCCCCTTTGGGGAATTTTCCGCCCACGTCCGCTTCCGGCGGGGTCGTGCGTGCGTGCGTGGGCGTGCGTGCGTGGGCGTGAGCGCATGCGTACGCGCGTGTCCCGCGGCCAGCCGGCTCCCTTTCCGGCTGGAGCGGCCCAGACACGTTTTCCCGGTCTGCCCTGGGGTGCTGCAGCCGTGCCGCGCTGGTCGGGGGCTCCCGAGGCCGACGCCCCGGGTCCGCGCGCCCCACACCCTCTGCCCGCCCCTCCGAGGTGGGGCCGGGACAAGATCGGGTGGCCGGGCGGCCGGCTGTGCGCCTTCACGGGCCCGCGATCTGGATCTGTCTCGGTGTCCTTTGCGCCGGTTGTCGGGCGCCACCTGGCGGCCGCTTTTATATAGCGTCACCCTGCCAGAGCGTCGCCGATGTCAGTAAGGGATGGCATTTGGCTGCGGTCCCCAAGCCGGAGTTCCAGGAAGCCGGTGACACTAGCGTGATTGTCCCGCTCTCTCTGGGGTGTCGGCGCGCGATCGGCTCGCGGGAGATTGAACCTCCAGGCTTGTGAGGGTGTGACGCCGCCACCGCCTCGCTCCCTGAGAAGGGTGTGGGGGTCGCCTGGACGGGTCGACCAGCACCCACCGGTGTCCCCTCCTCGGCCCGTGGGGGAATGGGAGCGGGTGTGTCCGGCGCCCGGACGCCATCCGGCCGGTGGCTCCGGTCGGTCGTCGGGCCTTCCGTGTCGCGCGGTTTTCTCCCGTGTCGCGCTCGAGCCTTGAGAGGAAGCCCGTGGATGGCGTGACGGGCCCGGCCACGGGGCACGCGTGGGGTTCCGGTCGTCTGACCCGATTTTCTTACCAAGCTTTCCGAGGCCCGCTGCGGAGGTGGGGACCGGAGGGGACCGGAACGGACCGGACCGGATCGGGTCGCGAGGGGAGGCACGGATATGGCGCCCCAGGGGCCCGGCCGCGATTCCCATTGCGGTCCGGCCGTCGGGGACGCCTCCGTGGTATCGCCCCCTCCCCCCCCCAGTCCCAACTGGGAGTCGGGGACCGGCATGGGGCCGGCATGGGACAGGCGTGGGGCCGTCCTGAGGGCCGGGGAGCAGGGCGTCCACAGGTGCCTCCGCAGGACTTTGGTGATTTTTCTAAGTCCTGACGTGGGGACGACAGGCGGACTGGGGGAGGGCCTACCCGGCCCGCTCCACCTCCCGCGAGTCCCCCGTCGGTCCCGGCTGCCGCCACGCTCCCGGGGTCGACCAGATGGCCCTGGGGGCTCCAGGGGCCGGGGCTGATGGAACGGTGCTTGGGGCCGGTGGCCTGGCTACGGTCCCAGGAGGTCCCGGTGACTTGTGTCTAGGCCCCGGCAGTCGGCGTGGTGATTTTGTCACCTGAAATGAGCACTTTTTGTTGCCAGGTAGGTGCTGACACGCTGTGCTTTGGCGACTGTCGCCTTAGAGATGGGGACCTCTGGGCGTGTGCGGGGCGGGGGGGACCTCTGGGCTTGACCATGGTGCCAAGCCCGGCTGTGCCCTCGCTTACTTGAGCCGTCCGCGTGGGCCTGTGCGCCGGCTCGGGTGCCTCCAGATGGTCCAGGCCGTGGTGCCGCCTCCGGTCTCCAGCACCCGAGGGCGGTGTGGGCAGGCGGCGTGGGTGCTTTACCCCGTGCGCTCCCCACTGCGGGCACCTGGCTGCGGTCGTGACAACCCTTGTCCCGCAAGGCTCCGTGCCACGTGTCAGGCGTCCTCCTTCCTTGGGTTGTCCGGCTGCTCTCGCCCTGGGGTCGAGGGGTGCTGGCGAGGCTGAAAGCAGGTCCCTCTGGTTGCTGTCCTCGCCGGGCTTTCCCCCCCTCGGGACCTCCCTGGGCACATTCTGCCGATCGATGTGGTGATCTCGTGCTCTCCCGGGCCGGGCCTAAGCCGCGTCAGACGAGGGACGGACATTCATGGCGAATGGGACCGCTCTTCTCGTTCTGCCCGCGGGCCCTTCGCGCTCCTCCTCCTCCTCCGCCTGCTGTGGCGGTGCGGGGAGGGCGCGGGGGGGGTGTGGACTCCGGCCCGACCCCGCCCTCCCACGTTCGGCCTCCTGGTGTCCGTGGGACCGGGGTCCTCTGACGCAGCGGACACTCTCGCTTGCCTTTCTTGGCTTCGTGTGGTGAGCGGCTCTCCCTGCCATGGGGAGGGCCGTCCCGACGCCGCGCTGCTCACCGCCTGGGCGTGCTGAGCGCGTTGCGCCTGGCCCTCCGTGGTGCCCCTGGAGCGCTCCAGGTTGTCTCAGGTGCCCGAGGCCGAGCGGTGGCGTCGTTTCCTGTTCCCAGCGACCCCCTCGGGCCACCGCTGTTGGTGGCGTAGTCCGAGGAGCGGGTGGTGGAGTCGGTAAGGGAGGACCACCTGCCCCCCCCATGGGGATGCGGGCGCCTCGTCGTCCCCCTGGCGCATGCCGTGCTGGGGGGGCCTGGACGTGGCGGGGTGTGTGAGCGATCGCGGCGGGCCGAGCCAGCGCTGTGGCGCTTGGCCAGCCGAGGGGTGCCGTTTCTTCGCCCCAGCATGCCACGTCCGTCTCCGCCTCTCGTGGCCTCGCCGGAGGCACGGAGCTCTTTCCGGGCGGTGACGCGAGCATGGTGTGCGTGGCGGGGCAAGGACGGTCTCCTTGTTGGGCCCCAGCCGTGAGCGCTCAGGATTGCCCTGTGCCTGCCCCTTGCCGCAGACCTACCCCCGCCCCCCGAGCCCTTGGCGGCCTTTGGAGAGCCGTTTAGCGGGGCCCGGTCGGGGGACGAATGGGTGGGGGCGATGCGCCCTCGGTGAGAAAGCCTTCTCTAGCGATCCGAGAGGGTGCCTTGGGGTACCGGAACCCCCCAGCTGCCGCCCCTCCTCTGCGCGTAGTGGCCACCGATGCGGGGTGACTACCGTTGCGTGTTGGGCAGAGCCCCCTCTCCGTGAGGGGTCTGCCGGCCCCGCGGCGGGGCCGAGCGCCGCTCTTTGCCTACCGCGGCCTGCGCCTCCCCCCTCCGAGTCGGGGGAGGATCCCGCTGGGCCTGGCCGGCGTCCGGCGCGCGGGGCTCCCGCGTGCGTGCGAGTGCGCGTGCGGCCACTCCCTCGCGGTGCTGTGTCTCCCGAGGGGTGGGGCGCCCCCGCGCGTCCCGCTTCCCCGTGCCGTGCGAGCGGCTGTCTCCCGCCCGCTCCCGTCCCGAGTTGCCGCCGGGGGTGGCGTGCGGGCACGGGTCGGGCCGCTCTCGCCTGGGGGTTGCTTCCCCTGGGTCGTGACTCCGGGATGGACCAGACGGATGGACGGAGGTTCTGCTGGGCCCCTGCGGCGGGGGTCACGTGGGGTTTTTGGGTCCCAGCCGTGGTGGGGCCTGGTTCGCGGGGGGGGGGCCCGCCAAGGGTGCTGAGGCCGGCCGGCGTCCCGGGCGTCGCGGGACCGCTCTCATGCTGGTGGCGGTGGGATCCCGT
>NW_026622984.1:0-5000 GCF_023065955.2 Ursus arctos | reverse complement strand
ACGGTGATTTTTGTGGATCGTTTGGGAAATAGACTCACCTGTGTTCTTCTCTAAGCGTCTCCGACATCACGGATTCAACAAACCTACACCTTGGACAATGTTGACGTGGGGATACAGATGGACAACATGGAGACACGTCGCTGTTCTTCTCCATAGAGCTAGATCCAGAGAATGAGATCGATGGACCCACGGACGGAAATCAAGTTTCTCTTTCCCCGAAATGACCCAGGACACCCCTCTTCTAGTCAGCTCCCGTCCTGCTCCCCCCGCCCACCGCAACAACCTCTCACTGGACCTTCCCCCTTTGCCACCAGAAAGCTTTTCCACTCCTCCGCCTGGCCTGCGTTTGCTTCGAGTCTCTGCCAGACCCAGGTGGTGATAACCGCCCACAGACTCTGTTGACCTCAACAGGTGATTCCTGTTCTCATGTGGGTGATCTTTGTTTATCTCCACAGAGGTGATTAGTTTGGGGAACAAATAAAACCACTCAGAACAAGAACCCGACCTCCCCCTTCCCACACCTTTTGATGCAGATCTTCGTGGACGCACGGACCGGATGGATGGATGGATGGATGGATGGAGGGAGGGAGGGAGGGAGGGACCGAACGAACGAACGAACGAACGAACATCGGTCCACCACCGGCCCGTTCACCTACCTACCTACCTACCTACCTACCCACCCACCCACCCACCCACCCACCTACCTACCTACCTACCAACCTACCAACCTGCATCTGCTACATTTTTTTCCTCACACATTTTCAAAGTGGAGATACAATTCGCACGCCATGATTCACATCCTCTTGAAAGTGTACGGTTCGGTGGCCTTTTTTATTTTTTTTAAAGGTTACTCACAAAGCTGCACGACCCGCACCGCCATTTCCAGAACATTTCCGTCACCTCAAAAAGAGACACCCCCCACCCCTCCCCCTTCCCGTCCGCGCCTCCCCCCCCCCCCACCCTCAACCTCACCCTGACCCTCACCCCGGCTCTCTTCACCATTCTCCCCCAACAGCCTCTGATCTGTTTGCTCCCTCCCTCTAGGATTGGGCTATTCCGTCTGGCTCTTTCCTACCCATGGGATCCCAAGGCATTATGTCACCCTGGCTGTCTGGTTCCTTTCACTTAGCGTCATGTTTTGGGGGGGCTCACCCATGTGTTTGCATGGATCCGCGCTTTGCTCCTTTGTACGGCGTCTTCGTTTTCCACGATGAGCCATGAAGATGAGTGGAACGACTGAATGATTTTCCCCTGACCCTTTCTCTTAAAACTGGAAGCGGTGGAAAAATAGTATCCTCTCCGGGGACAGAAGTCCTAGCACCATCAGCAGATGCTGTGAGAAAGTGTTTTGCACGCTCTCACGTTGCCGCCTTCTTCCTTGGAAAAGGATTCACGGGCTATCCTGTACCCCTCGAGGCCATACAGATCTCATGCTCCTCAGTGGCTGTGGTCGTGTGTGTTGGATCGCGTGGCGCCCCCCCCCCCCCCCCCCCCCCGGAGAGCTACCGCCGCTTCATCTTCCTAGGCTCGTCCAGGAGTGAAATGAACAGCAGAGCGCTTTTCCCGACAGGCGGGCCCAAGCCGTTGACTGGGAAGGTTTCAAAGCCGTTCCCAGATGCTGCACATCTGGCCGGAAAGGAGGCAGGCTGTGAGGTTTGGGGTAGGGTGCTGCCTCTGTCCTTCCGCCATCCGTCGCCGTCACTGTGGAAAGCTATTTGTCGTGGAGGTGTGGCTTGCCATAGACATCCTGCCAGGGGCCGTGGGGCTTTTCGAGCTTTTCATTATTATCATTTTTGGTGGTGGTGGTGGTGGTGGTGGTGGTGGTGGTGGTGGTGGTGGTGCTGCTGCTGCTGCTGCTGCTGCTGCTGCTGCTGCTGCTGCTGCTGCTGGTTCACGTAAACTCTACACCCAACGTGGGGCTCGAACTCAGGACTCTGAGATCAAGAGTCAGCGCGCTCTACAGAGAGCCAGCCAGGTGCCCCTGAGCTTTTCGTAACCTACGGAGAGCACAGGTTTCGTGCCCCACCCCACCACCCCCCCATCCCCACCCCCGCCCCCCCACCCCCGCCTTACGTACCTGTGCACGGACTCGGTTTGGCCATAGCCTCGCCTCGGGTGCCCTTCAATGTTTCCAAACGTCGGCACTGCCCACCCTTTCCCCCCCAACCCCCCCCCCGCCCCTTCCCAGAAGAACTCACCTAGCTCGAGAGTTTCCGGGTTGCCTGGACACCTGAAATTGTGGGGAGAGTGGCGTTCCTGGAGAGGGGGCATGGAACACGGAAGCTCTGCCCCCAAGAGGACTGAAGGACGGAACCGGACTAGATCGGTTTCAAAGTCTTCCTTAGCATCCGTGCCGAATACATTCCGATGGCAGGGGCCTTCCCAACAGCTTTTGGTGTGCCCGACGCACGGAAGACCGTATCCTGCCGATCTTGTGACATGTCTGCAGAGAAAGAGTGTCGGCCTCTCGGAAAATAGAAGCCGTGAATGCAGACTGCAAGGTGGAAGAATTGGATTCCATGAAATAAGGGACCCTTTAGGGAAGACCGTGCCCATCTATCGGGGTTTTGTGGGTTTGCGTTTTGTCATCACTGATGTGAAAGCATCTTCTTAGCCATCGGGAGGGAAACCTCCACGAATTCGTACATTCACGTCACACGGGGTTTGTGGGATTCGGTGGATCTGAGATCCACCCGGAGAATTCTGGCTCCTTGCCACGGAGCTGGCTGCTCTGTGCCTTTAAAAAGGAATCCTGCCTTGAATTTGAATTCGGAGGGGAACGTGATCGACAACCTTTTCATGCGGGGTTGGCCAATTAAATTTGCACTGTCTTACAAAGCAGAGATGGTGAAGGGTCATCCAAGTCCATTCTGGAAGTCAAGAGCTTTGGTATCAAGAGCCTGAAAAACGCATCTTCCCCTTCTTTTGGACGAATCCAATTCTAGGGGTCGATTCAAAGGAAATCATGTTTTAGACGCTAACACGTCAAGCTTACTTTTACAAAAATGTGCGTCGTGGCATAGGGTTTAGGAATCCCTCGTGGGAGACTGACAACCGTACCTCCCTTACCTCCTGGCACGTGTGCACCCTCACGTCATGTGCCTTCGATGCTCCTGCTATCTGGAGGTAGGCTCGATTGCTCTGTCCCCTGGTTTTGGACTGGGTCTTGGGACTTGTCTTGACCAAAAGAATAGACTAGAAGTGAAATTTTACTAGTTGCACAGCCACAGCTGAAGAGGTGGTCCGGAAGCGTGCTTGACCCTCTTGGCAGGCCGTCCCGAGACCTTCACGGAAGAGAGCCAGTCTAGCTGACTGGGCCATGAGAGGCATCGACAAGAGAGGCAACCCGGTGCTCGGCCAGCACCGACTGCAGACTTGGGAATGTGGCCAAGTTGCACCTTCAAACTCAGTTGACCCTCCAGCTGAAGGCCACTGCTGGAGTGAGCCCGGGGTACACCGGTAGAAACCACGTGGCCACCCAAGGCAAGCACCAGGAAATGATAAAGAGATGTTGTTTCAAGCCATTGCGGTGTTAGGGTGATACACCCTGAGGATCAGATCGCTGCACAGCAGCAATAGATACGGCGCGCGCACGCGCACACACACACACACACACACACACACACACACACACCGCCCCCCACGCACCCCGAACAGAAGTTGGAATTCACCTGAATGTCAAACAACAGCGGAATGGTGAAGTACATGATGCTCTAGTCACATGATAGAATAGAACGCAGATAGGACGCATTAGGATTGCGTAGACGGTTTGGAGGCACGGGATTGTGCAATGTGTTGTGTTGTGTTGTGTTGTGATACTTTGTGAAAAGCGGTATGAAATATTGGACGGACAATGGGCTCTCTCTTAGGAGAAGACACCAAATCATTTCAAAGGCTATGGATGGGGAAACCAGTTCTTCGATCTTTTCACTTCTGTTTCTCCCCCTACTCTGTTCTTTAGGATGATACTTCGGCCTCCTCCCCTTTCTCCAAGCCAACGACCATACATGCTTTTTTAACACATCGGGTCCTAAACGGAAGCAGAACTTTGGCTACTGGTCTTGGGAACGATTATTTTATTTCCTAGATTTATACCGATCTGCCCAACTTTCGCCTCTCATGGCTCTTCTCTCTCTGCGGGACAAGGGGAGAACACGGGTCTTACGATGAAAGAAGCCCACTTGGGAGGGACTGTCACTTGTGGAAAATGAAATCCGGGCAAAGTAGTGAAAGCAGGATCGATAAAGAATATGTTACAGGTTAAAGATATTCCGGTTTGATCCCCCCCCCCCCCCCAAGCAAGCAAGCACTCACTTTTGATGCCGTGGCTTTGTTCGTTCGTTCGTTCGTTCGTTCATTTTTTAAAAGATTTTATTTATTTATTTGAGAGAGAGAGAGAGAGAGAGAGAGAGAGCGAGCGCGGGAGAGCACAGCACGAGCTGGGTGAGGGGCAGAAGGAGAAGCAGGCTGTCCGCTGAGCAGGGAGCCCGATGCGGGGCTCAATCCCAGGATTCCGGGATCATGACCTGAGCCTAGGGCAGACACGCTCAACCGATTGAGCCACCCAGGCACCCCATCATTTATTCTTTGTTAAAGATTTTATGTTTGGGACGCCTGGGTGGCACAGCGGTTAAGGGTCTGCCTTCGGCTCAGGGTGGGATCCCGGTGTTGTGGGATCGAGCCCCACATCAGGCTCCTCCGCTATGAGCCTGCTTCTTCCTCTCCCACTCCCCCTGCTTGTGTTCCCTCTGTCGCTGGCTGTCTCTATCTCTGTCGAATAAATAAATAAAATCTTAAAAAAAAAAAAAAGATTTTATGTTTATGTAATCTCTACAACCAACGTGAGGCTTGAACTCACCACCTCGAGATCAAGAGTCACACGCTCTACCGACCAAGCCAGCCAGGCGCCCCGATGCCATGTTTTAAATCTCTTTGCTTGCCTGCCTGCCTGCCTGCCTGCCTACCTACCTACCTACCTATCTCTACATCCAACTGAAACT
>NW_026622983.1:0-23278 GCF_023065955.2 Ursus arctos | reverse complement strand
AATGTGTGTTGCGGGACCACGTATGTGAGTGTGTCAGGGCAGTTCCAAGTGTTGATGGCTCTGCTGCAGACCCAGTGTGAGTGCTGTATTGTGAGTGTGACAGTGTGTGTGTGTGTGTGTTTTGGGGAACTCCACTGTGTCTGCCTGTAAGTAAAGTCGATGGATGTTTGTGTGTGTTTCTTGTGTATGTGTGTGTCGGGACCACATTTGTGTGTATGTAAGGGTAGTTCCAAGTCATTCTGAGAGTTGCGTTGTGAGTGTGATAGTTTATGTGTGTGTTTATGGGTTGGTGGTAAACCATTATGTATGAGTGTAAATAAAGTCGATGGATGTTTTGGTGTGTTTCTTGTGTACGTGTGTGTTGGGATCTCGTTTTTGAATATGTTAGGGATTTCCAAATGTTGATGTCTATGCCGGGGACCCAGTGTGAGTGCTCTGTTCACAGTGTGATAGTGTGTGTGTGTGTGTGGGTGTGGGTGTGCGTGTTTGCGGAAAACAATTTTGTATGCCTGTATGAAAAAGTCGATGGGTGTTTCTGTGTGTTTCTTGTGTATGTGTGTGTCAGGACAACATTTATTGGTATGTCAGGGCAGTTCCAAGTGTTGATGGCTCTGCAAGGAACAGTGTGAGTGCTGTGTTGTGAGTGTGACAGTGTGTGTCTGTGTGTTTTGGGGAACCCCACTGTGTCTGCCTATAAGAAAATGTCGATGGGTTTTGAGTGTGTTTCTTGTGTTGTGTGTGTCGGGACCACGTTTGTTTGTATCTTAGGGCCGATTCAAGTGCCCATGTGAGTGCTGTGTTCTGAGTGTGATAGTGTTTGTGTGTCTGTGTGTGTTTGCGGGAAACCGTTGAGTACGCCTGTATGAAAAAGTCGATGGGTGTTCATGTGGGTGTCTTCTGTATGTGTGTTTCGGGACCACATATGTGAGTGTGTCAGGGAAGTTCCAAGTATTTGTGGCTCTGCTGCACACCCAGTATGAGTGCTCTGTTGTGAGTGTGACAGTGTGTGTGTGCGTTTTGGGGAACAATACTGTGTCTGCCTCTAAGAAAAGTCGATGGATGTTTGTGTATGTTTCTTGTGTATGTGTGTGTCGGGACCACATTTGTGTGTATATAAGGGTAGTTCCAAGTCATTCTGAGAGTTGTGTTGTGAGTGTGATAGTTTATGTGTGTGTTTATGTGTTGGTGGTAAACCATTATGTATGACTGTAAATGAAGTCGATGGGTGTTTTTGTGTGTTCCTTGTGTATGTGTGTGTTGGGACCTCGTTTTTGAGTATGTTAGTTAATTCCAAATGTTGATGTCTATGCCGGGGACCCAGTGTGAGTGCTGTGGTGTGAGTGTGACAGTGTGTGTGTGTGTGTGTTTTGGGGAACACCACTGTGTCTGCCTGTAAGAAAAGTCGATGGGTGTTTGTGTGTGTTTCTTGTGTATGTGTGTTTCGGGACCACGTATGTGAGTGTGTCAGGGCAGTTCCAAGTGTTGATGGCTCTGCTGCAGACACAGTGTGAGTGCTGTGTTGTGAGTGTGACAGTGTGTGTGTGTGTTTTGGGGAACACCACTGTGTCTGCCTGTTTGAAAAGTCGATGGATGTTTGTGAATGTTTCTTGTGTATGTGTGTGTCGGGCCCACATTTGTGTGTATATAAGGGTAGTTCCAAGTCATTCTGAGTATTGTGTTGTGAGTGTGATAGTTTATGTGTGTGTTTATGTGTTTGTGGTTAACCGTTGTGTATGACTGTAAATAAAGTTGATGGGTATTTTTGTGTGTTTCTTGTGTATGTGTGTGTTGGGACCTCGTTTTTGAGTATGTTAGGGAATTCCAAATCCTGATGTCTATGCCGTGGACCCAGTGTGAGTGCTGTGTTGTGAGTGTGATAGTGTGTGTGTGTGTCTTTGAAGGAAACCATTTTGTATTCCTGTAAGAAAAAGTCGATGGGTGTTTCTGTGTGTTTCTTGTGTATGTGTGTCTCGCGACAACGTTTTTGGGTATGTCAGGGCAGTTCCAAGTGGTGATGGCTCTGCAAGGAACAGTGTGAGTGCTGTGTTGTGAGTGTGACAGTGTGTGTGTGTGTGTTTGGGGGAACCCCACTGTGTCTGCCTGTAAGAAAATGTCGATGGGTGTTTGTGTGTGTTTCTTGTGTATGTGTGTGTCGGAACCACGTTTGTTAATGTTAGGGCCGATTCAATGCCCGTGTGAGTGCTGTGTTCTGAGTGTCATAGTGTCTGTGTGTGTGTGTGTGTGTGTGTGTTGCGGGAAACCATTGAGTACGCCTGTATGAAAATGTCGATGGGTGTTTACGTGTGTTTCTTGTGAATGTGTGTTGCGGGACCACGTATGTGAGTGTGTCAGGGCAGTTCCAAGTGTTGATGGCTCTGCTGCAGACCCAGTGTGAGTGCTGTATTGTGAGTGTGACAGTGTGTGTGTGTGTGTGTTTTGGGGAACTCCACTGTGTCTGCCTGTAAGTAAAGTCGATGGATGTTTGTGTGTGTTTCTTGTGTATGTGTGTGTCGGGACCACATTTGTGTGTATGTAAGGGTAGTTCCAAGTCATTCTGAGAGTTGCGTTGTGAGTGTGATAGTTTATGTGTGTGTTTATGGGTTGGTGGTAAACCATTATGTATGAGTGTAAATAAAGTCGATGGATGTTTTGGTGTGTTTCTTGTGTACGTGTGTGTTGGGATCTCGTTTTTGAATATGTTAGGGATTTCCAAATGTTGATGTCTATGCCGGGGACCCAGTGTGAGTGCTCTGTTCACAGTGTGATAGTGTGTGTGTGTGTGTGTGTGTGGGTGTGCGTGTTTGCGGAAAACAATTTTGTATGCCTGTATGAAAAAGTCGATGGGTGTTTCTGTGTGTTTCTTGTGTATGTGTGTGTCAGGACAACATTTATTGGTATGTCAGGGCAGTTCCAAGTGTTGATGGCTCTGCAAGGAACAGTGTGAGTGCTGTGTTGTGAGTGTGACAGTGTGTGTCTGTGTGTTTTGGGGAACCCCACTGTGTCTGCCTATAAGAAAATGTCGATGGGTTTTGAGTGTGTTTCTTGTGTTGTGTGTGTCGGGACCACGTTTGTTTGTATCTTAGGGCCGATTCAAGTGCCCATGTGAGTGCTGTGTTCTGAGTGTGATAGTGTTTGTGTGTCTGTGTGTGTTTGCGGGAAACCGTTGAGTACGCCTGTATGAAAAAGTCGATGGGTGTTCATGTGGGTGTCTTCTGTATGTGTGTTTCGGGACCACATATGTGAGTGTGTCAGGGAAGTTCCAAGTATTTGTGGCTCTGCTGCACACCCAGTATGAGTGCTCTGTTGTGAGTGTGACAGTGTGTGTGTGCGTTTTGGGGAACAATACTGTGTCTGCCTCTAAGAAAAGTCGATGGATGTTTGTGTATGTTTCTTGTGTATGTGTGTGTCGGGACCACATTTGTGTGTATATAAGGGTAGTTCCAAGTCATTCTGAGAGTTGTGTTGTGAGTGTGATAGTTTATGTGTGTGTTTATGTGTTGGTGGTAAACCATTATGTATGACTGTAAATGAAGTCGATGGGTGTTTTTGTGTGTTCCTTGTGTATGTGTGTGTTGGGACCTCGTTTTTGAGTATGTTAGTTAATTCCAAATGTTGATGTCTATGCCGGGGACCCAGTGTGAGTGCTGTGGTGTGAGTGTGACAGTGTGTGTGTGTGTGTGTTTTGGGGAACACCACTGTGTCTGCCTGTAAGAAAAGTCGATGGGTGTTTGTGTGTGTTTCTTGTGTATGTGTGTTTCGGGACCACGTATGTGAGTGTGTCAGGGCAGTTCCAAGTGTTGATGGCTCTGCTGCAGACACAGTGTGAGTGCTGTGTTGTGAGTGTGACAGTGTGTGTGTGTGTTTTGGGGAACACCACTGTGTCTGCCTGTTTGAAAAGTCGATGGATGTTTGTGAATGTTTCTTGTGTATGTGTGTGTCGGGCCCACATTTGTGTGTATATAAGGGTAGTTCCAAGTCATTCTGAGTATTGTGTTGTGAGTGTGATAGTTTATGTGTGTGTTTATGTGTTTGTGGTTAACCGTTGTGTATGACTGTAAATAAAGTTGATGGGTATTTTTGTGTGTTTCTTGTGTATGTGTGTGTTGGGACCTCGTTTTTGAGTATGTTAGGGAATTCCAAATCCTGATGTCTATGCCGTGGACCCAGTGTGAGTGCTGTGTTGTGAGTGTGATAGTGTGTGTGTGTGTGTCTTTGAAGGAAACCATTTTGTATTCCTGTAAGAAAAAGTCGATGGGTGTTTCTGTGTGTTTCTTGTGTATGTGTGTCTCGCGACAACGTTTTTGGGTATGTCAGGGCAGTTCCAAGTGGTGATGGCTCTGCAAGGAACAGTGTGAGTGCTGTGTTGTGAGTGTGACAGTGTGTGTGTGTGTGTTTGGGGGAACCCCACTGTGTCTGCCTGTAAGAAAATGTCGATGGGTGTTTGTGTGTGTTTCTTGTGTATGTGTGTGTCGGAACCACGTTTGTTAATGTTAGGGCCGATTCAATGCCCGTGTGAGTGCTGTGTTCTGAGTGTCATAGTGTCTGTGTGTGTGTGTGTGTGTGTGTGTTTGCGGGAAACCATTGAGTACGCCTGTATGAAAATGTCGATGGGTGTTTACGTGTGTTTCTTGTGAATGTGTGTTGCGGGACCACGTATGTGAGTGTGTCAGGGCAGTTCCAAGTGTTGATGGCTCTGCTGCAGACCCAGTGTGAGTGCTGTATTGTGAGTGTGACAGTGTGTGTGTGTGTGTGTTTTGGGGAACTCCACTGTGTCTGCCTGTAAGTAAAGTCGATGGATGTTTGTGTGTGTTTCTTGTGTATGTGTGTGTCGGGACCACATTTGTGTGTATGTAAGGGTAGTTCCAAGTCATTCTGAGAGTTGCGTTGTGAGTGTGATAGTTTATGTGTGTGTTTATGGGTTGGTGGTAAACCATTATGTATGAGTGTAAATAAAGTCGATGGATGTTTTGGTGTGTTTCTTGTGTACGTGTGTGTTGGGATCTCGTTTTTGAATATGTTAGGGATTTCCAAATGTTGATGTCTATGCCGGGGACCCAGTGTGAGTGCTCTGTTCACAGTGTGATAGTGTGTGTGTGTGTGTGTGTGTGGGTGTGCGTGTTTGCGGAAAACAATTTTGTATGCCTGTATGAAAAAGTCGATGGGTGTTTCTGTGTGTTTCTTGTGTATGTGTGTGTCAGGACAACATTTATTGGTATGTCAGGGCAGTTCCAAGTGTTGATGGCTCTGCAAGGAACAGTGTGAGTGCTGTGTTGTGAGTGTGACAGTGTGTGTCTGTGTGTTTTGGGGAACCCCACTGTGTCTGCCTATAAGAAAATGTCGATGGGTTTTGAGTGTGTTTCTTGTGTTGTGTGTGTCGGGACCACGTTTGTTTGTATCTTAGGGCCGATTCAAGTGCCCATGTGAGTGCTGTGTTCTGAGTGTGATAGTGTTTGTGTGTCTGTGTGTGTTTGCGGGAAACCGTTGAGTACGCCTGTATGAAAAAGTCGATGGGTGTTCATGTGGGTGTCTTCTGTATGTGTGTTTCGGGACCACATATGTGAGTGTGTCAGGGAAGTTCCAAGTATTTGTGGCTCTGCTGCACACCCAGTATGAGTGCTCTGTTGTGAGTGTGACAGTGTGTGTGTGCGTTTTGGGGAACAATACTGTGTCTGCCTCTAAGAAAAGTCGATGGATGTTTGTGTATGTTTCTTGTGTATGTGTGTGTCGGGACCACATTTGTGTGTATATAAGGGTAGTTCCAAGTCATTCTGAGAGTTGTGTTGTGAGTGTGATAGTTTATGTGTGTGTTTATGTGTTGGTGGTAAACCATTATGTATGACTGTAAATGAAGTCGATGGGTGTTTTTGTGTGTTCCTTGTGTATGTGTGTGTTGGGACCTCGTTTTTGAGTATGTTAGTTAATTCCAAATGTTGATGTCTATGCCGGGGACCCAGTGTGAGTGCTGTGGTGTGAGTGTGACAGTGTGTGTGTGTGTGTGTTTTGGGGAACACCACTGTGTCTGCCTGTAAGAAAAGTCGATGGGTGTTTGTGTGTGTTTCTTGTGTATGTGTGTTTCGGGACCACGTATGTGAGTGTGTCAGGGCAGTTCCAAGTGTTGATGGCTCTGCTGCAGACACAGTGTGAGTGCTGTGTTGTGAGTGTGACAGTGTGTGTGTGTGTTTTGGGGAACACCACTGTGTCTGCCTGTTTGAAAAGTCGATGGATGTTTGTGAATGTTTCTTGTGTATGTGTGTGTCGGGCCCACATTTGTGTGTATATAAGGGTAGTTCCAAGTCATTCTGAGTATTGTGTTGTGAGTGTGATAGTTTATGTGTGTGTTTATGTGTTTGTGGTTAACCGTTGTGTATGACTGTAAATAAAGTTGATGGGTATTTTTGTGTGTTTCTTGTGTATGTGTGTGTTGGGACCTCGTTTTTGAGTATGTTAGGGAATTCCAAATCCTGATGTCTATGCCGTGGACCCAGTGTGAGTGCTGTGTTGTGAGTGTGATAGTGTGTGTGTGTGTGTCTTTGAAGGAAACCATTTTGTATTCCTGTAAGAAAAAGTCGATGGGTGTTTCTGTGTGTTTCTTGTGTATGTGTGTCTCGCGACAACGTTTTTGGGTATGTCAGGGCAGTTCCAAGTGGTGATGGCTCTGCAAGGAACAGTGTGAGTGCTGTGTTGTGAGTGTGACAGTGTGTGTGTGTGTGTTTGGGGGAACCCCACTGTGTCTGCCTGTAAGAAAATGTCGATGGGTGTTTGTGTGTGTTTCTTGTGTATGTGTGTGTCGGAACCACGTTTGTTAATGTTAGGGCCGATTCAATGCCCGTGTGAGTGCTGTGTTCTGAGTGTCATAGTGTCTGTGTGTGTGTGTGTGTGTGTGTTTGCGGGAAACCATTGAGTACGCCTGTATGAAAATGTCGATGGGTGTTTACGTGTGTTTCTTGTGAATGTGTGTTGCGGGACCACGTATGTGAGTGTGTCAGGGCAGTTCCAAGTGTTGATGGCTCTGCTGCAGACCCAGTGTGAGTGCTGTATTGTGAGTGTGACAGTGTGTGTGTGTGTGTGTTTTGGGGAACTCCACTGTGTCTGCCTGTAAGTAAAGTCGATGGATGTTTGTGTGTGTTTCTTGTGTATGTGTGTGTCGGGACCACATTTGTGTGTATGTAAGGGTAGTTCCAAGTCATTCTGAGAGTTGCGTTGTGAGTGTGATAGTTTATGTGTGTGTTTATGGGTTGGTGGTAAACCATTATGTATGAGTGTAAATAAAGTCGATGGATGTTTTGGTGTGTTTCTTGTGTACGTGTGTGTTGGGATCTCGTTTTTGAATATGTTAGGGATTTCCAAATGTTGATGTCTATGCCGGGGACCCAGTGTGAGTGCTCTGTTCACAGTGTGATAGTGTGTGTGTGTGTGTGGGTGTGGGTGTGCGTGTTTGCGGAAAACAATTTTGTATGCCTGTATGAAAAAGTCGATGGGTGTTTCTGTGTGTTTCTTGTGTATGTGTGTGTCAGGACAACATTTATTGGTATGTCAGGGCAGTTCCAAGTGTTGATGGCTCTGCAAGGAACAGTGTGAGTGCTGTGTTGTGAGTGTGACAGTGTGTGTCTGTGTGTTTTGGGGAACCCCACTGTGTCTGCCTATAAGAAAATGTCGATGGGTTTTGAGTGTGTTTCTTGTGTTGTGTGTGTCGGGACCACGTTTGTTTGTATCTTAGGGCCGATTCAAGTGCCCATGTGAGTGCTGTGTTCTGAGTGTGATAGTGTTTGTGTGTCTGTGTGTGTTTGCGGGAAACCGTTGAGTACGCCTGTATGAAAAAGTCGATGGGTGTTCATGTGGGTGTCTTCTGTATGTGTGTTTCGGGACCACATATGTGAGTGTGTCAGGGAAGTTCCAAGTATTTGTGGCTCTGCTGCACACCCAGTATGAGTGCTCTGTTGTGAGTGTGACAGTGTGTGTGTGCGTTTTGGGGAACAATACTGTGTCTGCCTCTAAGAAAAGTCGATGGATGTTTGTGTATGTTTCTTGTGTATGTGTGTGTCGGGACCACATTTGTGTGTATATAAGGGTAGTTCCAAGTCATTCTGAGAGTTGTGTTGTGAGTGTGATAGTTTATGTGTGTGTTTATGTGTTGGTGGTAAACCATTATGTATGACTGTAAATGAAGTCGATGGGTGTTTTTGTGTGTTCCTTGTGTATGTGTGTGTTGGGACCTCGTTTTTGAGTATGTTAGTTAATTCCAAATGTTGATGTCTATGCCGGGGACCCAGTGTGAGTGCTGTGGTGTGAGTGTGACAGTGTGTGTGTGTGTGTGTTTTGGGGAACACCACTGTGTCTGCCTGTAAGAAAAGTCGATGGGTGTTTGTGTGTGTTTCTTGTGTATGTGTGTTTCGGGACCACGTATGTGAGTGTGTCAGGGCAGTTCCAAGTGTTGATGGCTCTGCTGCAGACACAGTGTGAGTGCTGTGTTGTGAGTGTGACAGTGTGTGTGTGTGTTTTGGGGAACACCACTGTGTCTGCCTGTTTGAAAAGTCGATGGATGTTTGTGAATGTTTCTTGTGTATGTGTGTGTCGGGCCCACATTTGTGTGTATATAAGGGTAGTTCCAAGTCATTCTGAGTATTGTGTTGTGAGTGTGATAGTTTATGTGTGTGTTTATGTGTTTGTGGTTAACCGTTGTGTATGACTGTAAATAAAGTTGATGGGTATTTTTGTGTGTTTCTTGTGTATGTGTGTGTTGGGACCTCGTTTTTGAGTATGTTAGGGAATTCCAAATCCTGATGTCTATGCCGTGGACCCAGTGTGAGTGCTGTGTTGTGAGTGTGATAGTGTGTGTGTGTGTGTCTTTGAAGGAAACCATTTTGTATTCCTGTAAGAAAAAGTCGATGGGTGTTTCTGTGTGTTTCTTGTGTATGTGTGTCTCGCGACAACGTTTTTGGGTATGTCAGGGCAGTTCCAAGTGGTGATGGCTCTGCAAGGAACAGTGTGAGTGCTGTGTTGTGAGTGTGACAGTGTGTGTGTGTGTGTTTGGGGGAACCCCACTGTGTCTGCCTGTAAGAAAATGTCGATGGGTGTTTGTGTGTGTTTCTTGTGTATGTGTGTGTCGGAACCACGTTTGTTAATGTTAGGGCCGATTCAATGCCCGTGTGAGTGCTGTGTTCTGAGTGTCATAGTGTCTGTGTGTGTGTGTGTGTGTGTGTTTGCGGGAAACCATTGAGTACGCCTGTATGAAAATGTCGATGGGTGTTTACGTGTGTTTCTTGTGAATGTGTGTTGCGGGACCACGTATGTGAGTGTGTCAGGGCAGTTCCAAGTGTTGATGGCTCTGCTGCAGACCCAGTGTGAGTGCTGTATTGTGAGTGTGACAGTGTGTGTGTGTGTGTGTTTTGGGGAACTCCACTGTGTCTGCCTGTAAGTAAAGTCGATGGATGTTTGTGTGTGTTTCTTGTGTATGTGTGTGTCGGGACCACATTTGTGTGTATGTAAGGGTAGTTCCAAGTCATTCTGAGAGTTGCGTTGTGAGTGTGATAGTTTATGTGTGTGTTTATGGGTTGGTGGTAAACCATTATGTATGAGTGTAAATAAAGTCGATGGATGTTTTGGTGTGTTTCTTGTGTACGTGTGTGTTGGGATCTCGTTTTTGAATATGTTAGGGATTTCCAAATGTTGATGTCTATGCCGGGGACCCAGTGTGAGTGCTCTGTTCACAGTGTGATAGTGTGTGTGTGTGTGTGTGGTGTGGGTGTGCGTGTTTGCGGAAAACAATTTTGTATGCCTGTATGAAAAAGTCGATGGGTGTTTCTGTGTGTTTCTTGTGTATGTGTGTGTCAGGACAACATTTATTGGTATGTCAGGGCAGTTCCAAGTGTTGATGGCTCTGCAAGGAACAGTGTGAGTGCTGTGTTGTGAGTGTGACAGTGTGTGTCTGTGTGTTTTGGGGAACCCCACTGTGTCTGCCTATAAGAAAATGTCGATGGGTTTTGAGTGTGTTTCTTGTGTTGTGTGTGTCGGGACCACGTTTGTTTGTATCTTAGGGCCGATTCAAGTGCCCATGTGAGTGCTGTGTTCTGAGTGTGATAGTGTTTGTGTGTCTGTGTGTGTTTGCGGGAAACCGTTGAGTACGCCTGTATGAAAAAGTCGATGGGTGTTCATGTGGGTGTCTTCTGTATGTGTGTTTCGGGACCACATATGTGAGTGTGTCAGGGAAGTTCCAAGTATTTGTGGCTCTGCTGCACACCCAGTATGAGTGCTCTGTTGTGAGTGTGACAGTGTGTGTGTGCGTTTTGGGGAACAATACTGTGTCTGCCTCTAAGAAAAGTCGATGGATGTTTGTGTATGTTTCTTGTGTATGTGTGTGTCGGGACCACATTTGTGTGTATATAAGGGTAGTTCCAAGTCATTCTGAGAGTTGTGTTGTGAGTGTGATAGTTTATGTGTGTGTTTATGTGTTGGTGGTAAACCATTATGTATGACTGTAAATGAAGTCGATGGGTGTTTTTGTGTGTTCCTTGTGTATGTGTGTGTTGGGACCTCGTTTTTGAGTATGTTAGTTAATTCCAAATGTTGATGTCTATGCCGGGGACCCAGTGTGAGTGCTGTGGTGTGAGTGTGACAGTGTGTGTGTGTGTGTGTTTTGGGGAACACCACTGTGTCTGCCTGTAAGAAAAGTCGATGGGTGTTTGTGTGTGTTTCTTGTGTATGTGTGTTTCGGGACCACGTATGTGAGTGTGTCAGGGCAGTTCCAAGTGTTGATGGCTCTGCTGCAGACACAGTGTGAGTGCTGTGTTGTGAGTGTGACAGTGTGTGTGTGTGTTTTGGGGAACACCACTGTGTCTGCCTGTTTGAAAAGTCGATGGATGTTTGTGAATGTTTCTTGTGTATGTGTGTGTCGGGCCCACATTTGTGTGTATATAAGGGTAGTTCCAAGTCATTCTGAGTATTGTGTTGTGAGTGTGATAGTTTATGTGTGTGTTTATGTGTTTGTGGTTAACCGTTGTGTATGACTGTAAATAAAGTTGATGGGTATTTTTGTGTGTTTCTTGTGTATGTGTGTGTTGGGACCTCGTTTTTGAGTATGTTAGGGAATTCCAAATCCTGATGTCTATGCCGTGGACCCAGTGTGAGTGCTGTGTTGTGAGTGTGATAGTGTGTGTGTGTGTGTCTTTGAAGGAAACCATTTTGTATTCCTGTAAGAAAAAGTCGATGGGTGTTTCTGTGTGTTTCTTGTGTATGTGTGTCTCGCGACAACGTTTTTGGGTATGTCAGGGCAGTTCCAAGTGGTGATGGCTCTGCAAGGAACAGTGTGAGTGCTGTGTTGTGAGTGTGACAGTGTGTGTGTGTGTGTTTGGGGGAACCCCACTGTGTCTGCCTGTAAGAAAATGTCGATGGGTGTTTGTGTGTGTTTCTTGTGTATGTGTGTGTCGGAACCACGTTTGTTAATGTTAGGGCCGATTCAATGCCCGTGTGAGTGCTGTGTTCTGAGTGTCATAGTGTCTGTGTGTGTGTGTGTGTGTGTGTTTGCGGGAAACCATTGAGTACGCCTGTATGAAAATGTCGATGGGTGTTTACGTGTGTTTCTTGTGAATGTGTGTTGCGGGACCACGTATGTGAGTGTGTCAGGGCAGTTCCAAGTGTTGATGGCTCTGCTGCAGACCCAGTGTGAGTGCTGTATTGTGAGTGTGACAGTGTGTGTGTGTGTGTGTTTTGGGGAACTCCACTGTGTCTGCCTGTAAGTAAAGTCGATGGATGTTTGTGTGTGTTTCTTGTGTATGTGTGTGTCGGGACCACATTTGTGTGTATGTAAGGGTAGTTCCAAGTCATTCTGAGAGTTGCGTTGTGAGTGTGATAGTTTATGTGTGTGTTTATGGGTTGGTGGTAAACCATTATGTATGAGTGTAAATAAAGTCGATGGATGTTTTGGTGTGTTTCTTGTGTACGTGTGTGTTGGGATCTCGTTTTTGAATATGTTAGGGATTTCCAAATGTTGATGTCTATGCCGGGGACCCAGTGTGAGTGCTCTGTTCACAGTGTGATAGTGTGTGTGTGTGTGTGTGTGTGTGGGTGTGCGTGTTTGCGGAAAACAATTTTGTATGCCTGTATGAAAAAGTCGATGGGTGTTTCTGTGTGTTTCTTGTGTATGTGTGTGTCAGGACAACATTTATTGGTATGTCAGGGCAGTTCCAAGTGTTGATGGCTCTGCAAGGAACAGTGTGAGTGCTGTGTTGTGAGTGTGACAGTGTGTGTCTGTGTGTTTTGGGGAACCCCACTGTGTCTGCCTATAAGAAAATGTCGATGGGTTTTGAGTGTGTTTCTTGTGTTGTGTGTGTCGGGACCACGTTTGTTTGTATCTTAGGGCCGATTCAAGTGCCCATGTGAGTGCTGTGTTCTGAGTGTGATAGTGTTTGTGTGTCTGTGTGTGTTTGCGGGAAACCGTTGAGTACGCCTGTATGAAAAAGTCGATGGGTGTTCATGTGGGTGTCTTCTGTATGTGTGTTTCGGGACCACATATGTGAGTGTGTC
Source organism: Ursus arctos (assembly GCF_023065955.2). Taxonomy (NCBI): domain Eukaryota; kingdom Metazoa; phylum Chordata; class Mammalia; order Carnivora; family Ursidae; genus Ursus; species Ursus arctos. Next base: position 10,759 of record NW_026622983.1, on the reverse strand, counting down.
AGGGAAGTTCCAAGTATTTGTGGCTCTGCTGCACACCCAGTATGAGTGCTCTGTTGTGAGTGTGACAGTGTGTGTGTGCGTTTTGGGGAACAATACTGTGTCTGCCTCTAAGAAAAGTCGATGGATGTTTGTGTATGTTTCTTGTGTATGTGTGTGTCGGGACCACATTTGTGTGTATATAAGGGTAGTTCCAAGTCATTCTGAGAGTTGTGTTGTGAGTGTGATAGTTTATGTGTGTGTTTATGTGTTGGTGGTAAACCATTATGTATGACTGTAAATGAAGTCGATGGGTGTTTTTGTGTGTTCCTTGTGTATGTGTGTGTTGGGACCTCGTTTTTGAGTATGTTAGTTAATTCCAAATGTTGATGTCTATGCCGGGGACCCAGTGTGAGTGCTGTGGTGTGAGTGTGACAGTGTGTGTGTGTGTGTGTTTTGGGGAACACCACTGTGTCTGCCTGTAAGAAAAGTCGATGGGTGTTTGTGTGTGTTTCTTGTGTATGTGTGTTTCGGGACCACGTATGTGAGTGTGTCAGGGCAGTTCCAAGTGTTGATGGCTCTGCTGCAGACACAGTGTGAGTGCTGTGTTGTGAGTGTGACAGTGTGTGTGTGTGTTTTGGGGAACACCACTGTGTCTGCCTGTTTGAAAAGTCGATGGATGTTTGTGAATGTTTCTTGTGTATGTGTGTGTCGGGCCCACATTTGTGTGTATATAAGGGTAGTTCCAAGTCATTCTGAGTATTGTGTTGTGAGTGTGATAGTTTATGTGTGTGTTTATGTGTTTGTGGTTAACCGTTGTGTATGACTGTAAATAAAGTTGATGGGTATTTTTGTGTGTTTCTTGTGTATGTGTGTGTTGGGACCTCGTTTTTGAGTATGTTAGGGAATTCCAAATCCTGATGTCTATGCCGTGGACCCAGTGTGAGTGCTGTGTTGTGAGTGTGATAGTGTGTGTGTGTGTGTCTTTGAAGGAAACCATTTTGTATTCCTGTAAGAAAAAGTCGATGGGTGTTTCTGTGTGTTTCTTGTGTATGTGTGTCTCGCGACAACGTTTTTGGGTATGTCAGGGCAGTTCCAAGTGGTGATGGCTCTGCAAGGAACAGTGTGAGTGCTGTGTTGTGAGTGTGACAGTGTGTGTGTGTGTGTTTGGGGGAACCCCACTGTGTCTGCCTGTAAGAAAATGTCGATGGGTGTTTGTGTGTGTTTCTTGTGTATGTGTGTGTCGGAACCACGTTTGTTAATGTTAGGGCCGATTCAATGCCCGTGTGAGTGCTGTGTTCTGAGTGTCATAGTGTCTGTGTGTGTGTGTGTGTGTGTGTGTTTGCGGGAAACCATTGAGTACGCCTGTATGAAAATGTCGATGGGTGTTTACGTGTGTTTCTTGTGAATGTGTGTTGCGGGACCACGTATGTGAGTGTGTCAGGGCAGTTCCAAGTGTTGATGGCTCTGCTGCAGACCCAGTGTGAGTGCTGTATTGTGAGTGTGACAGTGTGTGTGTGTGTGTGTTTTGGGGAACTCCACTGTGTCTGCCTGTAAGTAAAGTCGATGGATGTTTGTGTGTGTTTCTTGTGTATGTGTGTGTCGGGACCACATTTGTGTGTATGTAAGGGTAGTTCCAAGTCATTCTGAGAGTTGCGTTGTGAGTGTGATAGTTTATGTGTGTGTTTATGGGTTGGTGGTAAACCATTATGTATGAGTGTAAATAAAGTCGATGGATGTTTTGGTGTGTTTCTTGTGTACGTGTGTGTTGGGATCTCGTTTTTGAATATGTTAGGGATTTCCAAATGTTGATGTCTATGCCGGGGACCCAGTGTGAGTGCTCTGTTCACAGTGTGATAGTGTGTGTGTGTGTGTGTGTGTGGGTGTGCGTGTTTGCGGAAAACAATTTTGTATGCCTGTATGAAAAAGTCGATGGGTGTTTCTGTGTGTTTCTTGTGTATGTGTGTGTCAGGACAACATTTATTGGTATGTCAGGGCAGTTCCAAGTGTTGATGGCTCTGCAAGGAACAGTGTGAGTGCTGTGTTGTGAGTGTGACAGTGTGTGTCTGTGTGTTTTGGGGAACCCCACTGTGTCTGCCTATAAGAAAATGTCGATGGGTTTTGAGTGTGTTTCTTGTGTTGTGTGTGTCGGGACCACGTTTGTTTGTATCTTAGGGCCGATTCAAGTGCCCATGTGAGTGCTGTGTTCTGAGTGTGATAGTGTTTGTGTGTCTGTGTGTGTTTGCGGGAAACCGTTGAGTACGCCTGTATGAAAAAGTCGATGGGTGTTCATGTGGGTGTCTTCTGTATGTGTGTTTCGGGACCACATATGTGAGTGTGTCAGGGAAGTTCCAAGTATTTGTGGCTCTGCTGCACACCCAGTATGAGTGCTCTGTTGTGAGTGTGACAGTGTGTGTGTGCGTTTTGGGGAACAATACTGTGTCTGCCTCTAAGAAAAGTCGATGGATGTTTGTGTATGTTTCTTGTGTATGTGTGTGTCGGGACCACATTTGTGTGTATATAAGGGTAGTTCCAAGTCATTCTGAGAGTTGTGTTGTGAGTGTGATAGTTTATGTGTGTGTTTATGTGTTGGTGGTAAACCATTATGTATGACTGTAAATGAAGTCGATGGGTGTTTTTGTGTGTTCCTTGTGTATGTGTGTGTTGGGACCTCGTTTTTGAGTATGTTAGTTAATTCCAAATGTTGATGTCTATGCCGGGGACCCAGTGTGAGTGCTGTGGTGTGAGTGTGACAGTGTGTGTGTGTGTGTGTTTTGGGGAACACCACTGTGTCTGCCTGTAAGAAAAGTCGATGGGTGTTTGTGTGTGTTTCTTGTGTATGTGTGTTTCGGGACCACGTATGTGAGTGTGTCAGGGCAGTTCCAAGTGTTGATGGCTCTGCTGCAGACACAGTGTGAGTGCTGTGTTGTGAGTGTGACAGTGTGTGTGTGTGTTTTGGGGAACACCACTGTGTCTGCCTGTTTGAAAAGTCGATGGATGTTTGTGAATGTTTCTTGTGTATGTGTGTGTCGGGCCCACATTTGTGTGTATATAAGGGTAGTTCCAAGTCATTCTGAGTATTGTGTTGTGAGTGTGATAGTTTATGTGTGTGTTTATGTGTTTGTGGTTAACCGTTGTGTATGACTGTAAATAAAGTTGATGGGTATTTTTGTGTGTTTCTTGTGTATGTGTGTGTTGGGACCTCGTTTTTGAGTATGTTAGGGAATTCCAAATCCTGATGTCTATGCCGTGGACCCAGTGTGAGTGCTGTGTTGTGAGTGTGATAGTGTGTGTGTGTGTCTTTGAAGGAAACCATTTTGTATTCCTGTAAGAAAAAGTCGATGGGTGTTTCTGTGTGTTTCTTGTGTATGTGTGTCTCGCGACAACGTTTTTGGGTATGTCAGGGCAGTTCCAAGTGGTGATGGCTCTGCAAGGAACAGTGTGAGTGCTGTGTTGTGAGTGTGACAGTGTGTGTGTGTGTGTTTGGGGGAACCCCACTGTGTCTGCCTGTAAGAAAATGTCGATGGGTGTTTGTGTGTGTTTCTTGTGTATGTGTGTGTCGGAACCACGTTTGTTAATGTTAGGGCCGATTCAATGCCCGTGTGAGTGCTGTGTTCTGAGTGTCATAGTGTCTGTGTGTGTGTGTGTGTGTGTGTGTTTGCGGGAAACCATTGAGTACGCCTGTATGAAAATGTCGATGGGTGTTTACGTGTGTTTCTTGTGAATGTGTGTTGCGGGACCACGTATGTGAGTGTGTCAGGGCAGTTCCAAGTGTTGATGGCTCTGCTGCAGACCCAGTGTGAGTGCTGTATTGTGAGTGTGACAGTGTGTGTGTGTGTGTGTTTTGGGGAACTCCACTGTGTCTGCCTGTAAGTAAAGTCGATGGATGTTTGTGTGTGTTTCTTGTGTATGTGTGTGTCGGGACCACATTTGTGTGTATGTAAGGGTAGTTCCAAGTCATTCTGAGAGTTGCGTTGTGAGTGTGATAGTTTATGTGTGTGTTTATGGGTTGGTGGTAAACCATTATGTATGAGTGTAAATAAAGTCGATGGATGTTTTGGTGTGTTTCTTGTGTACGTGTGTGTTGGGATCTCGTTTTTGAATATGTTAGGGATTTCCAAATGTTGATGTCTATGCCGGGGACCCAGTGTGAGTGCTCTGTTCACAGTGTGATAGTGTGTGTGTGTGTGTGTGTGTGGGTGTGCGTGTTTGCGGAAAACAATTTTGTATGCCTGTATGAAAAAGTCGATGGGTGTTTCTGTGTGTTTCTTGTGTATGTGTGTGTCAGGACAACATTTATTGGTATGTCAGGGCAGTTCCAAGTGTTGATGGCTCTGCAAGGAACAGTGTGAGTGCTGTGTTGTGAGTGTGACAGTGTGTGTCTGTGTGTTTTGGGGAACCCCACTGTGTCTGCCTATAAGAAAATGTCGATGGGTTTTGAGTGTGTTTCTTGTGTTGTGTGTGTCGGGACCACGTTTGTTTGTATCTTAGGGCCGATTCAAGTGCCCATGTGAGTGCTGTGTTCTGAGTGTGATAGTGTTTGTGTGTCTGTGTGTGTTTGCGGGAAACCGTTGAGTACGCCTGTATGAAAAAGTCGATGGGTGTTCATGTGGGTGTCTTCTGTATGTGTGTTTCGGGACCACATATGTGAGTGTGTCAGGGAAGTTCCAAGTATTTGTGGCTCTGCTGCACACCCAGTATGAGTGCTCTGTTGTGAGTGTGACAGTGTGTGTGTGCGTTTTGGGGAACAATACTGTGTCTGCCTCTAAGAAAAGTCGATGGATGTTTGTGTATGTTTCTTGTGTATGTGTGTGTCGGGACCACATTTGTGTGTATATAAGGGTAGTTCCAAGTCATTCTGAGAGTTGTGTTGTGAGTGTGATAGTTTATGTGTGTGTTTATGTGTTGGTGGTAAACCATTATGTATGACTGTAAATGAAGTCGATGGGTGTTTTTGTGTGTTCCTTGTGTATGTGTGTGTTGGGACCTCGTTTTTGAGTATGTTAGTTAATTCCAAATGTTGATGTCTATGCCGGGGACCCAGTGTGAGTGCTGTGGTGTGAGTGTGACAGTGTGTGTGTGTGTGTGTTTTGGGGAACACCACTGTGTCTGCCTGTAAGAAAAGTCGATGGGTGTTTGTGTGTGTTTCTTGTGTATGTGTGTTTCGGGACCACGTATGTGAGTGTGTCAGGGCAGTTCCAAGTGTTGATGGCTCTGCTGCAGACACAGTGTGAGTGCTGTGTTGTGAGTGTGACAGTGTGTGTGTGTGTTTTGGGGAACACCACTGTGTCTGCCTGTTTGAAAAGTCGATGGATGTTTGTGAATGTTTCTTGTGTATGTGTGTGTCGGGCCCACATTTGTGTGTATATAAGGGTAGTTCCAAGTCATTCTGAGTATTGTGTTGTGAGTGTGATAGTTTATGTGTGTGTTTATGTGTTTGTGGTTAACCGTTGTGTATGACTGTAAATAAAGTTGATGGGTATTTTTGTGTGTTTCTTGTGTATGTGTGTGTTGGGACCTCGTTTTTGAGTATGTTAGGGAATTCCAAATCCTGATGTCTATGCCGTGGACCCAGTGTGAGTGCTGTGTTGTGAGTGTGATAGTGTGTGTGTGTGTCTTTGAAGGAAACCATTTTGTATTCCTGTAAGAAAAAGTCGATGGGTGTTTCTGTGTGTTTCTTGTGTATGTGTGTCTCGCGACAACGTTTTTGGGTATGTCAGGGCAGTTCCAAGTGGTGATGGCTCTGCAAGGAACAGTGTGAGTGCTGTGTTGTGAGTGTGACAGTGTGTGTGTGTGTGTTTGGGGGAACCCCACTGTGTCTGCCTGTAAGAAAATGTCGATGGGTGTTTGTGTGTGTTTCTTGTGTATGTGTGTGTCGGAACCACGTTTGTTAATGTTAGGGCCGATTCAATGCCCGTGTGAGTGCTGTGTTCTGAGTGTCATAGTGTCTGTGTGTGTGTGTGTGTGTGTGTGTTGCGGGAAACCATTGAGTACGCCTGTATGAAAATGTCGATGGGTGTTTACGTGTGTTTCTTGTGAATGTGTGTTGCGGGACCACGTATGTGAGTGTGTCAGGGCAGTTCCAAGTGTTGATGGCTCTGCTGCAGACCCAGTGTGAGTGCTGTATTGTGAGTGTGACAGTGTGTGTGTGTGTGTGTTTTGGGGAACTCCACTGTGTCTGCCTGTAAGTAAAGTCGATGGATGTTTGTGTGTGTTTCTTGTGTATGTGTGTGTCGGGACCACATTTGTGTGTATGTAAGGGTAGTTCCAAGTCATTCTGAGAGTTGCGTTGTGAGTGTGATAGTTTATGTGTGTGTTTATGGGTTGGTGGTAAACCATTATGTATGAGTGTAAATAAAGTCGATGGATGTTTTGGTGTGTTTCTTGTGTACGTGTGTGTTGGGATCTCGTTTTTGAATATGTTAGGGATTTCCAAATGTTGATGTCTATGCCGGGGACCCAGTGTGAGTGCTCTGTTCACAGTGTGATAGTGTGTGTGTGTGTGTGTGTGTGGGTGTGCGTGTTTGCGGAAAACAATTTTGTATGCCTGTATGAAAAAGTCGATGGGTGTTTCTGTGTGTTTCTTGTGTATGTGTGTGTCAGGACAACATTTATTGGTATGTCAGGGCAGTTCCAAGTGTTGATGGCTCTGCAAGGAACAGTGTGAGTGCTGTGTTGTGAGTGTGACAGTGTGTGTCTGTGTGTTTTGGGGAACCCCACTGTGTCTGCCTATAAGAAAATGTCGATGGGTTTTGAGTGTGTTTCTTGTGTTGTGTGTGTCGGGACCACGTTTGTTTGTATCTTAGGGCCGATTCAAGTGCCCATGTGAGTGCTGTGTTCTGAGTGTGATAGTGTTTGTGTGTCTGTGTGTGTTTGCGGGAAACCGTTGAGTACGCCTGTATGAAAAAGTCGATGGGTGTTCATGTGGGTGTCTTCTGTATGTGTGTTTCGGGACCACATATGTGAGTGTGTCAGGGAAGTTCCAAGTATTTGTGGCTCTGCTGCACACCCAGTATGAGTGCTCTGTTGTGAGTGTGACAGTGTGTGTGTGCGTTTTGGGGAACAATACTGTGTCTGCCTCTAAGAAAAGTCGATGGATGTTTGTGTATGTTTCTTGTGTATGTGTGTGTCGGGACCACATTTGTGTGTATATAAGGGTAGTTCCAAGTCATTCTGAGAGTTGTGTTGTGAGTGTGATAGTTTATGTGTGTGTTTATGTGTTGGTGGTAAACCATTATGTATGACTGTAAATGAAGTCGATGGGTGTTTTTGTGTGTTCCTTGTGTATGTGTGTGTTGGGACCTCGTTTTTGAGTATGTTAGTTAATTCCAAATGTTGATGTCTATGCCGGGGACCCAGTGTGAGTGCTGTGGTGTGAGTGTGACAGTGTGTGTGTGTGTGTGTTTTGGGGAACACCACTGTGTCTGCCTGTAAGAAAAGTCGATGGGTGTTTGTGTGTGTTTCTTGTGTATGTGTGTTTCGGGACCACGTATGTGAGTGTGTCAGGGCAGTTCCAAGTGTTGATGGCTCTGCTGCAGACACAGTGTGAGTGCTGTGTTGTGAGTGTGACAGTGTGTGTGTGTGTTTTGGGGAACACCACTGTGTCTGCCTGTTTGAAAAGTCGATGGATGTTTGTGAATGTTTCTTGTGTATGTGTGTGTCGGGCCCACATTTGTGTGTATATAAGGGTAGTTCCAAGTCATTCTGAGTATTGTGTTGTGAGTGTGATAGTTTATGTGTGTGTTTATGTGTTTGTGGTTAACCGTTGTGTATGACTGTAAATAAAGTTGATGGGTATTTTTGTGTGTTTCTTGTGTATGTGTGTGTTGGGACCTCGTTTTTGAGTATGTTAGGGAATTCCAAATCCTGATGTCTATGCCGTGGACCCAGTGTGAGTGCTGTGTTGTGAGTGTGATAGTGTGTGTGTGTGTCTTTGAAGGAAACCATTTTGTATTCCTGTAAGAAAAAGTCGATGGGTGTTTCTGTGTGTTTCTTGTGTATGTGTGTCTCGCGACAACGTTTTTGGGTATGTCAGGGCAGTTCCAAGTGGTGATGGCTCTGCAAGGAACAGTGTGAGTGCTGTGTTGTGAGTGTGACAGTGTGTGTGTGTGTGTTTGGGGGAACCCCACTGTGTCTGCCTGTAAGAAAATGTCGATGGGTGTTTGTGTGTGTTTCTTGTGTATGTGTGTGTCGGAACCACGTTTGTTAATGTTAGGGCCGATTCAATGCCCGTGTGAGTGCTGTGTTCTGAGTGTCATAGTGTCTGTGTGTGTGTGTGTGTGTGTGTGTTGCGGGAAACCATTGAGTACGCCTGTATGAAAATGTCGATGGGTGTTTACGTGTGTTTCTTGTGAATGTGTGTTGCGGGACCACGTATGTGAGTGTGTCAGGGCAGTTCCAAGTGTTGATGGCTCTGCTGCAGACCCAGTGTGAGTGCTGTATTGTGAGTGTGACAGTGTGTGTGTGTGTGTGTTTTGGGGAACTCCACTGTGTCTGCCTGTAAGTAAAGTCGATGGATGTTTGTGTGTGTTTCTTGTGTATGTGTGTGTCGGGACCACATTTGTGTGTATGTAAGGGTAGTTCCAAGTCATTCTGAGAGTTGCGTTGTGAGTGTGATAGTTTATGTGTGTGTTTATGGGTTGGTGGTAAACCATTATGTATGAGTGTAAATAAAGTCGATGGATGTTTTGGTGTGTTTCTTGTGTACGTGTGTGTTGGGATCTCGTTTTTGAATATGTTAGGGATTTCCAAATGTTGATGTCTATGCCGGGGACCCAGTGTGAGTGCTCTGTTCACAGTGTGATAGTGTGTGTGTGTGTGTGTGTGTGGGTGTGCGTGTTTGCGGAAAACAATTTTGTATGCCTGTATGAAAAAGTCGATGGGTGTTTCTGTGTGTTTCTTGTGTATGTGTGTGTCAGGACAACATTTATTGGTATGTCAGGGCAGTTCCAAGTGTTGATGGCTCTGCAAGGAACAGTGTGAGTGCTGTGTTGTGAGTGTGACAGTGTGTGTCTGTGTGTTTTGGGGAACCCCACTGTGTCTGCCTATAAGAAAATGTCGATGGGTTTTGAGTGTGTTTCTTGTGTTGTGTGTGTCGGGACCACGTTTGTTTGTATCTTAGGGCCGATTCAAGTGCCCATGTGAGTGCTGTGTTCTGAGTGTGATAGTGTTTGTGTGTCTGTGTGTGTTTGCGGGAAACCGTTGAGTACGCCTGTATGAAAAAGTCGATGGGTGTTCATGTGGGTGTCTTCTGTATGTGTGTTTCGGGACCACATATGTGAGTGTGTCAGGGAAGTTCCAAGTATTTGTGGCTCTGCTGCACACCCAGTATGAGTGCTCTGTTGTGAGTGTGACAGTGTGTGTGTGCGTTTTGGGGAACAATACTGTGTCTGCCTCTAAGAAAAGTCGATGGATGTTTGTGTATGTTTCTTGTGTATGTGTGTGTCGGGACCACATTTGTGTGTATATAAGGGTAGTTCCAAGTCATTCTGAGAGTTGTGTTGTGAGTGTGATAGTTTATGTGTGTGTTTATGTGTTGGTGGTAAACCATTATGTATGACTGTAAATGAAGTCGATGGGTGTTTTTGTGTGTTCCTTGTGTATGTGTGTGTTGGGACCTCGTTTTTGAGTATGTTAGTTAATTCCAAATGTTGATGTCTATGCCGGGGACCCAGTGTGAGTGCTGTGGTGTGAGTGTGACAGTGTGTGTGTGTGTGTGTTTTGGGGAACACCACTGTGTCTGCCTGTAAGAAAAGTCGATGGGTGTTTGTGTGTGTTTCTTGTGTATGTGTGTTTCGGGACCACGTATGTGAGTGTGTCAGGGCAGTTCCAAGTGTTGATGGCTCTGCTGCAGACACAGTGTGAGTGCTGTGTTGTGAGTGTGACAGTGTGTGTGTGTGTTTTGGGGAACACCACTGTGTCTGCCTGTTTGAAAAGTCGATGGATGTTTGTGAATGTTTCTTGTGTATGTGTGTGTCGGGCCCACATTTGTGTGTATATAAGGGTAGTTCCAAGTCATTCTGAGTATTGTGTTGTGAGTGTGATAGTTTATGTGTGTGTTTATGTGTTTGTGGTTAACCGTTGTGTATGACTGTAAATAAAGTTGATGGGTATTTTTGTGTGTTTCTTGTGTATGTGTGTGTTGGGACCTCGTTTTTGAGTATGTTAGGGAATTCCAAATCCTGATGTCTATGCCGTGGACCCAGTGTGAGTGCTGTGTTGTGAGTGTGATAGTGTGTGTGTGTGTCTTTGAAGGAAACCATTTTGTATTCCTGTAAGAAAAAGTCGATGGGTGTTTCTGTGTGTTTCTTGTGTATGTGTGTCTCGCGACAACGTTTTTGGGTATGTCAGGGCAGTTCCAAGTGGTGATGGCTCTGCAAGGAACAGTGTGAGTGCTGTGTTGTGAGTGTGACAGTGTGTGTGTGTGTGTTTGGGGGAACCCCACTGTGTCTGCCTGTAAGAAAATGTCGATGGGTGTTTGTGTGTGTTTCTTGTGTATGTGTGTGTCGGAACCACGTTTGTTAATGTTAGGGCCGATTCAATGCCCGTGTGAGTGCTGTGTTCTGAGTGTCATAGTGTCTGTGTGTGTGTGTGTGTGTGTGTTTGCGGGAAACCATTGAGTACGCCTGTATGAAAATGTCGATGGGTGTTTACGTGTGTTTCTTGTGAATGTGTGTTGCGGGACCACGTATGTGAGTGTGTCAGGGCAGTTCCAAGTGTTGATGGCTCTGCTGCAGACCCAGTGTGAGTGCTGTATTGTGAGTGTGACAGTGTGTGTGTGTGT